>NC_046226.1:4226038-4271038 GCF_009819885.2 Catharus ustulatus
AACCTTCAGGCATGCGACCAAAGCAGCAAAGTTTGTTCACACAGAGTCCCAGTAGAACACTTCAAACAAGGAGCTGGAGAAAGACATCTGTAAAATGTATTTCAGGTGCTGTACTTACCCTGTGGGTGTGCTCCTTCCTGCTGCTGACTTCTCAGAGGATGCAGAGAGACTCTTGTGTGTCCTGCTTGGACAACAACAGCTGGGTGGGATGGCTCAAAGTGTGAGCAAATCCTCAGAATCCACCTGGGAATGCTGTACAGAGACATGGGCTGAAACTTGTGTGGCTGCCTTTGCCACCAACCCTGCTTTTCTCTGCTGAGCACTCTCCTGAGCTGCTTTGCAGGGACGACCTAAGGTGCTGTAGGAAAAGTACAGAAATTAAATAGCAAGTGTTCCACTTGACCAAAAGGTCAAAGTCTCGGCGATTAAAACGCTTTGTTATTTTAAGATCAGGGAATGTCACATAACCATTACAGATAAATGGCAAAGCTTCTGTGTGTGCTGGCTGCTGAAGAGCCTTGCTCACTCTGTCCTTGGGGGTGCCAGATGAATCCTCTCTCCTGAAGCACTTCCCACATCCTACAAACAGTTCCACATGGATGGCAGAGCAACCTGCACAGCCAGAGAGATTCAATATGCTTTGTAAAATCACAGAGAGGTTTGGGCTGGAAGGGAGCTCAAAGACATCCAGTTCCAATTCCAACTACAGCTTCTCTTTTCCATTCTGTGTGTGCAGTGCTGTCATTCTTGCACTGCTGTTCCTACAGTGTTCGGTGCTGTTTTCTCTTCTTGTTCCCTCTAAGTTAAAAATACCAAAATTGACATAAAATATACGGATTTTGTAATGCAATTTTTTGTTCTGGAATGGCCCACTCCTTCCAAGTGGATGAGCAGTGGCTGGGCCATGCAGCTGTCATGTTTTGGGAATGGTACTCCCCAGTTCAGCACCCTCTCCCTCCAAACTTCACCCTGCTCTTTCCTGCTCCCCCATTTCCCCCTCCCTCCATCCACTGCAGCTGGATGAGGAGGAGAACTGGAGGCACAAAAATAAAGATCATAGGTTGAGGTAAGAGCAATTTACTGGAAGCAGCAATGAGATAAGAATAGAACCATTAACAGCAACAATTCTAATGAGAGAGGGTACAAGAAAAGACACAATTCACACAGAAACCCCTCTGATAATAAACACTGGGCAGTTTCCTGTGCCACAGCAGAGAACCTGCTCTCCTTGGAAGAGATTCCCTTTCTCCTGGCCCCATCAGTGAATAACCTCTGGATCCTGGCCATGCCCCTCCTGTCTAGTGCCCAAAATTAACCCAGTCCTGGCCAGAACCAGGACAACAGCAAGCCCAAGCCTGGCTTTGCCTTGATTTTGACTGGACTTTGCAGATCTGCTGAGCAGGGACTGAAATGTCTCTGACCCACACAGTGCTGGGATACAACTGTGAGACATAAATAAATGCCCTCAGAAAGCTGGGATGATATACTTAGCTTTTGCTTCAATCTTTCCACATCAGGAAAGATAGAAGTAATAGGATGGGGTGTCAGTGGATTAATGAAGTATTTATTTTATTTGACAGTTTGCAAATATTGTTATCCAAGTGGATCGTGCTGCTCTGGACTTTAGGTGTGTTAGATTTGGCTTTAAATGATGAAGCCCAGGACACTGATGGATGAGAATGAGAAAAGGTCAGGAAGGTCATTCACAGTTAAAATAAATACCTTGAAGTTCAGATAACTCATAATCCTGGCCCTCAAATCCTGCCTGTTATAGAAATGCATTTAACAATAATACTGACCTGAAATAAACTCTTTGAATTAAGTGCTTTTTTCAAGTGTGTCAGACAGAGCTGGAAATTCAGGGAGGATGAGGTCTGAGGTCCCAACAAAACAGTCTCTCTCTGCTGGTATCCCCTAACACACCCTGGGATGTCTTCTTTTAATGATAAAATGCTTCTTTTTCAATTCTACATGCATTTCTTCTCCAATGGATTCTTGAAATTGAACTTAATCTTCTGCTGTGAAGAAGATATCAGAAGGGTCAAAGGAAAGAAGAGAAAAATTATATTTTCACATGCATTTTTTTATATGAATAAACACGTACAAAGCTTTCTAGCCTGGCCAGAACAGAGCTGTGGGGAGATGCTGAACTCTCCTCCTTTCTCTCTGCATTCCCATCCACGCTTTATTTTCCCTTCTGCTTAGGGGGAAGAGATGCAAAAAGAGCAATTTGTCCTTTGCATGCTGTTTTGAGAGTTGAGGGAGTGTCTTGACTGGCTCACCAAATGATGAATTATAGATTCATTGAGCAATAGGGCTGGAAGACACCTCTGAGACCTCCAGTGCTGGAAATTGCAGCATCTCACCAGATAATCTGTTCCAGCGTGTCACCATCCATCTGTTAAGCACAGGATCACAGCATCAGCTTTTGCCTTGGGCCTTCAGTGCTGGGCAGGCCAGGGCTGCTCTCAGCTGAACAGGAGATTGGTGAGCCTGCTCTGCTCCTTGCACATGGATTATTTGGTATTTTGGCACCTGTGCAGGGCAGGGGCTCCTGGCCAGACCCCTGGTATTCACAGCTGGCATGAACAGAGCACAGAAAGTGTTAGAGAGCCCTCTTCTTCCTCTTCCTCCTGGTGATGGTGCTCAGGAGGTGTGGGTGGGATGGTTCAGCCTGAGGAGGAGCAGGAGAAGAGAAAGGGACAAGGAGAGCAGGAGAAGGGGACAAGGAGGCTCTGCTCCCAAGGGACAGGGTGAGAGGAAACAGCCACAAGTTGTGCCAGGAGAGGTTTAGGTTGGATATGAACAAAAATGTCTTCATCAAAAGGGTTGTCAGCCCTGACACAACTGCTCAGTGGATGGGACAGACTCCCCATCCCTGGAGGGTTCAGAAGCCATGTGGCACTTGGGGACAGGGGTCAGTGTGGCCTTGGCAGTGCTGGTGCAGCGCTGATGACCTGGGAGGTTTTTCCAACCTAAATAATTCCCTGTTTGTCCTTGTCCTCCATGTCTGAGGTGATGCTGCAGGAGGAGACAGGCAGGGGACACCAGGAAACCTGTCCTGGTCTGTGCCACCTGCTGGGCTGGGTCACTTGGGGTTGTAGCTGTGGTTTGTGCTTTTCTCAGGCTGCACCTCATCTCCAGGTGCAGAGGAACAGGAGTGTCCATCTGCTTCATCCGTGCAGGAAATGCATTTGCACCAACCTGCCCACTATGGGGGCTCCACAAACCATCAAAAGCTCCCAGCAGCAGCAGAAAAATCCTGCTGTCATCTCAAACCCCATCAGGAGGAGCTTCCAGCCCAGAGACACCATTACCCATCTACACCTCTGCATCTTTTCCTTTCTGATGGTTTCCATTTAAATCCAAAATTTCATTTTCAAATGTGTCCCTTCAGTGGAATACCATTAATACCAACCCATAAACAGATTTATTTACCATCAGCCATAGTTAAACTTGGGACTGTTTAGAACTCTGCAAAGAAAAGACCTCTCCAGAAAAACAGAATTTACCTTCCCTTATCACCTTCTATCCCAATACACAACATTATTCCAACACAGAACATGTGAGGCTTATCCCAGCTACCTCCTCACCGTGCAGATTGTGCACTATTTATACATTACACACACATGCTATTTAATGTGCTTTTCATTTTTTTAAGAGCAGCCAAAGAATCTTTTGCTAACACAAATCTTATTTTCACATGTGGCTTTGTATAATGAATTTTTCAAAGATTTCCACACCTACTCTAAGTGAAATTATATCTTGAGGAAAGTATAGCTTGATTGTTTATTCTGAACCATGTTGAAGCTCCTGCCTTTCCTGTTTTAATCTAAATTGCTCTTTTGAATGTGTTTTATATTAGAATTTGGAAACAGATACAGTTCTTTTATTTTTATTTGTTCTCTTTTTTTCATTTTTTTTTTACACACAAGCTTGAATGCACATATATTATTATGGCTGTCTTTTTGCCATTTACAAAGGAAATGTACACCCTGACAATATCGTGTGCACCAAATCAATGAAATATCCTGTGTTTTCTATTCATTAAGCCCCTAAAGCACTATGCACAAATTCCCTCACTTTAATTACACACCTCAGGGATGTGCAGGCCAAAAAGGAGGCAGTCAGACAAAAAAGCCTGGTCTCTGCCAAAAGGAAAAAAAAAAAATTACTGGTAAACATTTATTTTCAGCGGGGAAATCTGCTATTAATTCATATAGTGACTTTCCCCAGCTGAAATAATGAGGAAAGCCAAGTGAACCAAATGTTCACAGTGAGCAAACATGAACAGTAGGAAGTCAGCCCATCTTGTATTTACATGTTTATTCCATCAGCCTTTGAAGAACGTTTTCACAATTATTATTATCTTTTTTTTTTTTTTTTGTGTGTGTAGTGTCAATGTTTACTCACACTCCTGAGAGGGTGGGGGTGACCATTAACAGAGAAAGGAATTGGGTCTTGAAGGGGTGTCCAGACCCAGCCTGTCCCATCTGGAAGTGGGGTTAAAATTGGAGTATAACAATAATAGAATGGTTTGGGATGGAAGGGACCTTCAGACCCATCTTGTTTCACCCCCTGCCATGGGCAGGGACACTTTCCACTATTCCAGCCTGGCCTGTGCAGAGCCTCCCCACCCTCACAGGCAGGAATTCCTCCCCAGCATCCCATCCATCCCTGCCCTCTGGCAATACCATTCCCTTCTCCTGTCACTCATGCTCTTGCCCAAAATCTCTCTTCAGCTCTGCTGTGGCTCATTTGGGTGCTGGGAGGGACTCTCAGGCTTTCATCTTCTGCTGAAATGCACACTCCAAGGATCTGCATGTGCCCATCTGAGCTGCAGAATCATTGCTCACAGATCAGGCTGGAGGATTCTGAAGTGCTGGGGGTACAGGAACTTTTCCCTTTACATATTAAAAATGCTCATGCCTCCAAATGTATTCCCTCTCTCGTTTTGAGGATGCTCCAGTAATCTTTATTTGGTTCCTTGGTTGGTAAAAGACTAAACCCAGACCTCACTTACACAAAAAAGAGTTGTATTTATCAGTACAGGAGCTAGGCACAAAATGCTGCACCCTTGTGTGCTTCAGCTCATCAATCTGCAATGCCCCTGCAGCTCTACAAAAGATGTGTGTGATGGTCACAGACTGCTATAAAAACAAGAAGGAAACAAAATTCATCATTATTTGGACTGTCACCTTCTTCAAGCAGGGAAAAAATTATTTTCTTTATTGGGTGAGCAATAAAATATCTTCTTGAGTTTTGTTCCTCTTGGAACCCCCAGGTACAGCAGGCTATTTTCCATAGCATTTTGTGATATTGTCTCAGGCTGGGCAGAGATCCCTCAGGTTGCAAAGGAAACCAGTTGTGTCTTCATTTTAAATTGCATTTTTAGTTTCACAGTGGCTCTTGAGGGAGCTCTGGGTGCTCTGCACCATGGGCAGAGCACTCTGAGGTTTGCAGCTGATGTGGCTGGCAGGGAGGACAGTACTGGCATCCATGAGATTTGTTTAGGAATGGAGCATGTTCAGATATTTTCAGGACTTGTCATTAGTCATTTGAAAGATAGGAAAGCAACTTAAGCAAATTTCTCCACTTTAATTTTTTTTTTTAAATTTTATTTTTTTAAAATCTGGGTGGGTAGGCTTTTACAGTGGAGCAGAGAAGTTTGTGCAAGTTCTCCTACAAAAAAACCAGGAATATCAGAGAATATTCTGGCAGATATAGCTCAAGTGTGAGATGTCCACAGGTAAAAGAGTCAAAAATCTCTTGCAGGCACCAAAGCAGAGTAAATTTAGCTATGGCTGATGGCAAACAAATCTGTTCATGGGTTGGTATTAATGGCATTCCACAAGAAACACATTGAAAAATGAAAGTTTTGGATTTAAATGAAAACCATCAGAAAGGAAAAGATGCATCTGGGCAGAGATGCAGGTGGGTGATGGTGTCTCTGGGCTGGAACCTCCTCGGATGGGGTTTGAGATGATAGCAGGCTTTTCCTGCTATTACTGGGAGCTTTTTATCCCTTAACCCCAGTAAGTGTAAGCTAGCATCACTTCTTGAGTATTGCTTTTCAGAATTAGCATCTACCAAAGCCCTCCCTAAATAAATTTTTAGCAGATACATCATTTTTGTTAGAGATGAATAAATGAATAAAATGTATGTGCGATCTCCCTCTTTTTCCTATTCTATAAGAAGAAGCAATGCCCTATTAATTTTGACAGACAACTTGGCATTAGCCACTTTAAAATCCAACATGGGATAAAGTTCTGCATTACTAGTCTTTCTACATTTTTGTCAAGAGATGAGCATTTTGCCAGATTTTTTAATAATACGCCAAGAGCTTTGTCAGTCAGTTTGTTTAGCTCTGCGTGGTTATGCCAGTATTTTTCAGCTCTCCTGCTGTGTGTGCCACTGCCCTTCACTGCTTTTCTAGCTCCTCCCCTGCAATTAGACAAAGTCAACACAGCAGAGTCAGGCTGAGCAGCCCCGAGGTACCTGCAGCTCTCAACCATCCAGATTCACAGCCTGGACGAGCGGGCTTTGCTTATTCACCGCATCACTACCTCGATCAGGACTTTTTATTGTGCCTCAGCTATTTATCACAGGCACAACAGATGGAACAGATAGCTCTAAACACGCTTTAAGTCCTCACCTAAGAAGGAGGAAGCAGGGAGGGGGGAGAAATTATCCAGAAAGAAACAGGAGCAAATGCATGAGGCAGCTTGCAACCAGGAACCAGTTACCATGCCTACTGAAGCCTGTTCTAAAGAATGTGTTGGCTGACACACAGAACTCAATGAAAAGATGAAAAAAATGTGCAGGCAATACTAGTTTGGCAGGGATGGTGGGGAATCTGAGACAGAGCTGCTGGTATGGAAGGATCTCACTGCATGCAATTTGCAAACATGCCAATTCAATGGCATGTGATAGACACTAGATGGAATTTAAAGGTCTTAGGGTCTTAGAGAGCTGGAATGGCACAAGGAAACTGTGGGTATTAAAAATAGCAATCCTTTTCACCAAACCTTGTGCCTCAGATTTGAATTCAACACTGTTGAGAGAAATCCCTGCCATCTCTCCCAGGCACGCTTGAGGAATTGCCTGGATGTCCTTAATTCAGCTGTATCTTTACATCCCAATAAACACACGGCACTGGGGCTGCTGCGTTTCCAAAGAAATTCCCAGGGCTTCCTTTGTGTGTGTGTGTGTTTTGAAAGGGAACTGGCTGCCTAACAGGACTTACACAGCAACTTCAGGCAGTTAACTTTTATGGGATTTCCGAATTTTTCCTGGTGGGTGAGGAAAAAGGGCAGTCAGGAAGGGGAAGAATTATGTGGGGGCTGAATTCTTTGAGAGGAGTGGTGCAGAAGGTTGGGTTCAAATGCTTCACTGTGAGTCTGCTCTTTCCTCCAAATAAAAATTTATAAAAATCCTTTATATTTGTAACACTGCTCATCTTTTTTTTTTTTTTTTTTTTCAATATATATCTATGTGTGTGCGTGTATATTATTTTACGGTGTGTGATGATTTGAAAAGTTGGGGCACATGATTGAGACCTTGGAAAATATTTCTGTGGAAGGGGAGCAGAGTACCATTTCTCAGTGTGTATTTGGTGGCTTTGCAGCCCAGCCAAGATGTTGGCTTGGTCGGGGGCCAACTCCCAATTTCACAGTTTGGATTTAGCAGCAATATTTTGGGAGCCATGGTGGTTGCAGGGGTTTAGGTCAGTCTGTTGCTGAGTAAGAGCCACTGTTTTTGGTTTGTGCTGGATTTGAGCTGGTAAAGCCATGTTTGCTTGGTCCAGGTCTATCTGCACTGAAATTTAAGGGCAGATCTGGTGGGTGGGTGCTCCTGCTTGACACAAAACAGAATTTCACATCAGCTCTGCTGTCAGATCACATGGTGGGGTAAATTCCTGTGGCAGGAAGCCACATCCTCACCCAGACACTTGCCATCATCATCACCCCCCTGATGGATTTCCTTGCAGGGAGGTTCCTGCCATCCCCTCTGCTCAGGGACCCTTTCCACAGGAGGAAGGGGAACATCCCCAGTCAGGATACACCAAGTTTGTGCATCCATCACTGCCATCTTTTGAACCCAGATTCATCAACTTTAACCACTTTTCCTTGCTGTAAAAAGGGTGTGTGATTCTCAGAGTCCAAGTGAGAGATGTGATGTCTTTTGGGTCTCAAGCCTTTCCTAACTGGCAGGCATCCCCTCCCAGCCAAAGTGGACAGCTTTCCATGCAGCAGAACACCTATTTTGGATCCCATTTCACTCTTCTTTTGCTGTAGGCAGCCAAAATGCCTCACCTGGCCTGGGGATGCCATCAGAACGCTGTGTTGGAATGGTGAGCACTGGTGCATGCAAGTACACCAGTGCCCACCATGTGTCTTAAGTTCTAGGCTTAGTGGAGTCAATTCTCACATGCCTCATGGATGGGGAGAAATGAGGCTGCCTGTGTGCTGCTAACTGCTGCAAACCTGGCATTTTGGGAGAATTTGTGAAAAAGAATCTTTATGACTGTCAGGTTGGTGTTACTCATTTGGAGATTGAGGCTCTGTGGTATAAAAAAAAAAAGCCAGAGGGACAACTCTTTTTTTTTTTTTTTTTTTTTAAAATCTGTCCTGCTATTTAATGTGGTCCAGAGGATTAATGTGTGTTTGGATTGGAGAATCTCACTTGGAAAAATGTCCAGTCTGGAGACTGAAATCTCCAGCAGTGGAGACACCACTGCAGCACTTGGCCATTTGTTCTGGTCATTAATTAGTTCCCAATCTGAGCAACCTGGCTTAGTGGGGGTGCCCCTGCCCATGGCAGGGGGTTGGAATGGGATGGACTTGAAGGTCCCTTCCAACCCAAACCATTCTGGGATTCATTAATTTCCTCTTTGTCTCAATGGACTTTTCCCACCCCAGATCTTAAGCCTGGTGCCTTTGAGGGCCTTGGGCTATTCAAGAGGAAATTTGGAGATGTTAAAGCAGCTCAGTGAGTCTAAATTCAGTTTTTTAGGCACTGGATCCCATTATTCATCTTCCAGCAGGCCCTGATGGTCCCACTTCTTGTCATCTCCAACACCACCCAGCCAAGGAACTTCTAATGATGAGTGGAGTAAAAGTCATTTATTCCAAATTTATTTAGGAGTTTTGGATGGTCTGTGGAAGTACTTCAGCTGTGATAATAAACTGTGTTTCTCTGCCTTCTCCTTCCTCTGCTGGGTTTAAGGAAAGATGCTGGTGTTGGTGGCTCCATGCTCCTGTTACAACTTCAAAATTGATCTTTCAGCTGAAAACAGCCATGAGATGTGACAAACCTCGACACCTCAGGAAGAGGGGTGGCTGGGTGGTCAAGGGTCTGGTCAAACATGTTATCCCAGTGTGCTGAGGGGTCTGTGGGTGGCTGCCTCCAGCTGGAGAGCAGTGACCCAGCACAGCCCTTTGCAGTGTTTGACTGTTCACTGCAGTGCCTCATCTTCTCTAGATTATTAATTCTTCCCTCACAGCCCACTGTTAGGTAGAAATTGCTTTCTTTTTTACAGATGGGGAATTCCCACCAGGGAAGTTGCAGGCTGTATGCACACTATCTAATTTAGGCACTAACTTAAGCCCCTGGTGCAGTTATTGGGTAGAAGCAGAGACTTTCAGAGCAGAGGGAGTGCTTCCCCAGCTGCCAAGCAGCATCATATGCTCCTGTCTTATGCATCCAATGAAAGGGACAAATCTTCCCCAGAAGTTGCTGATTTTTCCTCCACCCACCAGACAGGATTGGCACAGCCTGGACTGAAATATGTGCCATTTATTTTCAGCCTAAGAGCTGTGGTTCAGTCTTCCTTTGGATTTATTTTCTACTAGTTTCAGGAGTGTCTTCTGGGATCAGGAATTTTTTCAGCAGGGACATCTCTGAAATGCCTAAATCACAGGGTGGGACTGCTGAATATAAATAAAATGCAACACAGTCAATGACAGTCACCAGTGATTTGTCAAGAACAGACGATTTCAAAACAGGGAGACAATTGTTCAAGGAAAATGCTGTGATTTGGATGTATATTGCTAGATAATGTCACCAGAAACAAGTTGTCTGTAACCACTGTCAATAAGCCACCACTGTAATTAACACTTGGACTTGATTTTGGAGGGGTTTTCCAACCTTTCCAATTCTGTGAAGAGAAGATTGTCCTGTGTGGAGACCTTCAGGAGTTTGTTCTTGTTCTATTCAATGGAAGAGGGAGTGGTTACAGGTCACACCAGTCTGGGGGGCTACACCAAAGCAGAGGATCAGAATTTAAAAATTTTTGGTGCATTTGGAGCAGGGAGCCATGAAGGGAAAGGTGACAGGAGTGGTCAAACATCTCCAAAACTGCTGTGAGGGGCTGAGTCTGCCCTCTGTGTCCAAGGGGCTGGGGCACGAAGGAAAGGGTGAAGGGCTGAAGCCCTGAGGTTCAGTTTAGAGGTTGAGAAACATTTCCTATGAGAAGAGACTGTCTGGAGGGGCACTGAAGGTTTTAACTGCATGGTAGAGAAACATCAACCTGAAAAATAAAGGTGATCCTGCCCTGGGGCAGATGAATTCTTCTTGATATCTTTTCCAGCCTTATTTTTCTGTAGTTTCATCTTATATTGCAAGATTGTGTGGGTTTGGGATGTGCCTCCATCCCTTACATTCACCAGTACTAGCAAGGGAAAATAAACAGAACTCTTCAAATTCAGCCTGTTGTGCTTAAATGCTGCAAAAATTCGTGGCTGAGATGTCAGGAGTTGCCTGTCAGGAGCAGGGCATGCAAGGTGTTGCATGGCCTGTGCCTGGGAATAATATTTGGGGTTTGCAGGGCTTTATTTCCTTTCTAGTCCACTTTTTGGCTCACCATAAAACTCCTGACCCAGTCAGGTGAAGCCTGGCTCTATTTTAAACAAGAAATTGTTTAAAAATTTGGCTCCAAAAGAAAGACTTTTTTGGGGATGCATTCAATTGTAAGCTTTGATGAAAAGGGATATTCTGATACAAATCCATTTCAAGAGCAGTCCTGGGCAGAAAAAAACATCAATACTGAAGGCAAAATGTGGCAATTCCTTTTTCCTTTCATGCAAGCCCTGATTTAGGCAAGGTGAGAGGTGTGCATCAGATTAGCTCTGGCCAGAAGAGGACCACCATGGGGTGGATACTTCTGGGACATTTTTATTGGCAGGAAAATAATCCTGCAGGGGTTTTGGTGCCAGGGAAGTGTGTGAAATCTCTGCTGTACCCCAGGTTTGAGGTGCCCAGAGGCCTCCCAGACCTCCCATCAAGTACAAGGAGCCACCAGCATCTCTGTGCTGAACATCTGCAGGAAGTGTGGCCATGGTGCTTGGGAAGGAAAATCAATCTCTGGGAGTTTTGGGGCACATCTAGAAGAGATCAGGTCTTTGGTGGCCTTTCTCCTTGCACCAAACTACTCACTATGCCCCACACAACAATGTTCCTGTGGAACCAGTGGGACCAGGGCAGTGACAATCCCCCCTTGCTGGGCACTGGTGAGGCTGTTCCTTGAATCCTGTGTTTGGTTTTTGGCCCCAAAATGGTGTTGGAGCGTGTCCAGAGATGGGAACAGAGCTGGGGAAGGGTCTGGAGTTCCAGGAGCAGATGAGGGAGCTGGGAAGGGGCTCAGCCTGGAGAAAAGGAGGCTCAGAGCAGACCTTGGCTCTGCACAACTCCCTGACAGGAGGGGACACTGGGGGGGATCAGGCTCTGCTCCCAGAGAACAGAGACAGGACAAAGGGAAATCATCTCAGGTTGTGCCAGGGGAGGTTTAGATGGGCATTGGGGGAGATTTCTTCAGGGAAAGGTGGTCAGGCATTGGATCAGGGTGTCCAGGGCAGTGGTGGAGTCACCATTTCTGTGAGGATTTAAAAGCCATGTAGATGTGACACTGGGGACGTGGGTTAGTGGTGTACTTGGCTGGGTTAACAGTGGGACTCAGTGATCTCGGAGGACTTTTCCAGCCTCAGTGATTCTGTGAACTCTTTGCAGGCCAATGGTGTGAACTGGTTAGGGAACCAATCTGGGAATAAACATTGCAGGAGCATTCAGGGTTTTGAAACCAGATCCTTTAAAAAGCCCCATATGAATGGGGCAACACAGAAGGAAAGTCACAGGACTTCTGAAATTTGTATTGCCAGGCAAATGTGACCCTGTGTGAAGGTTCATGGGTTGACTGGTGGGTGTAGAGCCTGCCTGTGCAGTGGTATCTGCCACCACACCTCTGTCTGTGTGTCATGGTAGAAAATGTCCCTGGAAATGGACATTTCCTTCCCTCTGACCACCTGCAGGATGTGCAGCCACAAACACTGGCCAACGTTGGAAGCAGCCTCAAAGTGCCTCAGTCATTGAAGTGAACGTGAACGAGGCTGTTGACTTTAAAAAAAATCAGGATTAGACCCAAAGCCACCGGCTTTAAAAGCAGTTGTGATTAAAAAAAAATACAAATATACTTTGGGGAGAGTATGGTGTCAAGAGGGCATTTTGAGTTAATTTCAGATTTGTTTTTGAGACCACAGCTGGGTGAGAACACTCCTTTGTGGAGAAACTGTACTTAAATTAACCTGTGTTCATAGCAGCAGATGTAAAAGGGAAGCAAATGTATTAAACATCACTGTCTTGGACATCAGTTCTGAAACCGCCACTGATCACACTCCACTTCAAAGAGACCCTCTACCAGGGGCTTGGCTGGGAAGATAAAGCCCTGGCTATTTACCTTCTGACCTTGGTTCAAGACTAAATTGAGAATCTAAATGAAAGTAGTTTGGTGGTCTCAGCTCAATCCCTGGTAGACAGTTGTCCGTATCACAAAAGCGCCATCCCCAGTTTAACACAATTTGGCACGGCCCGTCCTCTCTGCTCAGGAGAGACCCTGGGCTAAATTAACACAGAGACTAAATTACATCTCGTGTGCCATCGTGGAGATGGCAGTCTTAGCAATGGTGCCTTAGAATAGCAGCCTGCGTGGACGCTCTCCAAACTGGCTTCTGGATAAAGAAATCTGCTTTCAGAGCTGCCACTTTCAAGCTTATTGCTTAAGCCAAAAAAAAAAAAAAAAAAGAAAAAGAAAATAAAAGCAAATCACAACACAGGCTTTTTAGGAACTCCTACTTAGAGCAAGAATGATGATCTTGGAGAGATTAAAAGACACTTTCTGAGTCTTATTGAAATAACTGAAATTCACTGGATTATTTTCTCTTATTAAAGCACCTCAACCATAAATTGCCTCAATTAAATATATTTTAAAATTTTTATTATTTCTTACTAGAAAAGCCAAAAGAAGAGATGTTGCCATACAAATGTGCAAAAAGGCATTTGCTAAGCATACATATTCATCATTTACTCATATCTATCTAATCAATCAAATAGATTTAGTGCCTGATACCATAAACAGCTACAGCCATGTTTAAATAGGAGTAATAAAAATATTTACATTAAAAATGCCTGTAAATATTGGTAGGACATGATTACCCAGTGTATGCTAATATAGGATGGATATTGTGATATAGACAGCATGACATAAATCTCAGATTTAGAGCCTACATGTGCTGTGGAAGGTGCAGAAGCTCTAAGCAGAAAAAACCCCACAAATCAATAACGAGGTCATTACCACGAAGGCCGAATACAATGCAGGAGAACAATGTCATATCCTCAGTTTTACTCTAATTGTGGGATGCCTTCTGAGCGAGCTGAGGGGACAGATGGTGGAGCAGTTCCCATGCTCTGACTCCTGCTCACTTTCTGGCTCTTCCTCACTCTTTATGTCTGACTTTGCTCACATTGCTCGGGCTGGATCTTGTGTTTTCAGTGCTTCGGGGCAGTAAAAATTAAAATTATAATTGTTGCTATTAGAGAGGCTGGCTGGGTATTGGAAGAAGTCTGAAAACATCATTATAAAGCTCTTTATGCCTTTCAGCCTCCAAAAGCCTTATAAACATTTCATTTTTTATGGTGCCACTGGAAAGCCACATGATGTGCCTGGGGAAACTGAGGCACAAGGCTGTATTTGTAATTACTAGTAAATTACTCCACACATGGGGGCTGTGGCTCAGCCTTCTGCTCTAGCAATTAGAAAATCCTTCTTTTCCTCTTCCCAGAAATACCATGGAAATAGGAGGGGAAAATTTTTTGGTGGCGCAAGTAGTGAGGCAGCTGCTGTGTGTAATCTGGTGAGGTCAGGATGGGGATGGAACTGGTAAAGGGCTGCAAATAAAGAGATGATACAAATTCATCAGGAAGGAATAGAAAAAAATGCAGTTTCTTTTTATTTTATTTTATTTTTTTTAAATTTTTAAAATATTATTTTTTACATCATACCCAGCACACAACATCTACCTCGTCTGCTCAGGTGTCACAAACCCTTACACCTGGAAGCAGTCTTTTGCACCAGGAATATTCAGAAGCTTTTAGCCTCTCAAAAGCATGATTACTCCCAGGACTGGGATCCCAGCTTGTGACAGAAGTTCTTCTCTTGCCACTGGAAGAAAGGCCTTGCTCCAAATCCCACTGAAGGCGACAGGAGGGCTCTCATGCCAAGGCTTTGGTAAAGAAGCATGATATATTATACACCCAATTTTCAAAACTGGGTGGCTTAAATGCATCTCTGGGCCAGGCTGAGTTGAATGCCCAGGAAGGACCAAAATGGCCACAAAATGTAATTTCTGCACGTGGAGTTAACTTTGAGTGGCGGGATCGCTTTGTGCGGTTTATTTTGCTAAGAAATGGTTCCTGTGCACCCCTCACTGGTCCCCATATGCTGTTCTAGACTGGTGTGTCATAAAAATCCCCCCTCGTGCTTGCAGGAACAGTGACCCCACATAAACATATGCTCCCCAGACAGCCCCAGACTTTGCAGCATAATAAATGTGTTTGGGGAGAAGCTGAGCCAGGGCTGCTGGGGAGGATGCTCAGCCCCGGGCAGGATTGGGTCTTTTTGTACACATGGTGCTTTCACTGACATCAGTGAGGGTTGGGAGCTTGAATCCAAAGACATACATGGGGCTGGCAGGAGGCCGGGGCAGGGGTCTAATCTCCCCTGACTGTGCATGTGAAACCGCTATTAATCTTAATGGGAGTGCCACACACTCATCAAGGGAAGAATAGATGAAAGGGAGAATCACAATAGATCATTAGATTAAGCAAATAAATATAAATGAATATTCGTTTGGCCTTTAAAAATATTTTCCTTGACGGGTGCTGCAAATATTGGGAACGTTCCTGCAAATATAAAAGCCCTTTGGATCATCACCTTCCTCCTGTGAGTAAGTGAGGAGTAAGAGAGGGAAATAACACTTGTGCTCGTGTCTCTCTTGGGGTGTTGAGGAGAGCAAGCTCTAAAGTGCTGAGAGCTTTTAACACACCACGGAAAGATATTTTAATTTCTTCCAGTATCTTATTAAAAAAAAAAATTCCTCCTTATGCCTTGCATAATTTTCCTTACAGAAAATGGGAAAATGGATGACAGGATCCTTCCCCCAGTTTGTGTCACTGGGGCTTAGCCTGCAGAAGGAGCAGTGAAGGAGGAGGAGGATGAGGCATGGGGAGGTCTGGATGCGTGGCAGCCGAGAATCTCTCCTCTAAGGGGTTTGCATCCCTGCTCCTCTCCACAAAACTAGCCAAAAAAACCAGGGGGATCCTCTGAGTGACCCCCATAATGAGAATTTCCTCTCAGTTATCATCAGTCTTTGCTTTGCTTCGGCCTCTCTGAAATGACGCTAAGCACATAAATCAATACAAGAGGGTTTTCCAGCGCCAGAGCGTGGCCTGATCCTGTCCCTGCCTCTCTGGGATGGAGGCAGAAAGGAGCTGACTGCAGGCCTGGAGGGAATTGGGAGTATTCCTGCGGGGACGTTGAATCTATTTGCTTCTAAATCCAGCAAAGGAGAGCAGGTCTCATTTCCAACACTGATAACCAGAAAGCAGCACGCGGGTTTTATAAAATTTCTGTGTCCTTAAAACTCAGAGCAAGGGCAGAAGTCCACCCCTAACCTTTCACTGTGCCCTGATATTAAGAAGTTATCCACCATGGGCTGGCTCATACGGCCATTTTTTAAAAGCAAAAATCAATGAAGAACCCTGCCTAAAATCAATGGGATAATTTGCCACATTAATGTTGCTTTCGAGCTAACTCACAGCAGTCTAACAGGGCTTATTTCATTTAAAGACAGCAACATTTTGGCCCAAGAAATGTTTATAAGTCCTCCCCTTTCTTCTCATGTTATGGCACAGAACAAATATGGTCTTTGCTGGCTCAGAGGAAACAAAACTCATGCAAAAATTTTAATGAATGGAAATGCTCTCCTGCGAGCAACGCTTTCCCTTTGGATCCTCGACGATGAAGTGCAACAACTCTCTGCTGTGAATCATTTTCGCCTGCTCTGTCGTCCCTTCCAAATTATTTACTACATGCAAAGTCAGCCAGAATTCAGAAGAAATTGGGCTCGTTGTGACGTAAGGAGAGATGTGTGGGAACAAAAGGGCATTCCTTTATCCTTGCCTGCAACCCGAGCTCGGCGGCTTTGAAAGCTTCTCAAGTCTTCTACCAAACTCCTACCCCCTTTTTTTTCCTTTTTCTTTCTTTTTTTTTTTTTTCCTCCCCTTCTTTTCTTCCTTCTTCTAAAAAGTAATTATTATAATCTCATCAGCGGCCCTTACGCAACTGCTCACCTCAGCTCCTCTCTTAGGGCGCCGGGGGTTGTTGGGGGAAGTCAGCAGAGCCTCCCCAAAACACCGCGGCTCCCCCTGCCCCAGCACAGCCCGGGAGGATGTTTTTAAAGGAGGATCAAGTTGTAAATGGCAGGGATTTCTTCCAACGGCCCTTGTCGGGCTGGCAGAGCCTGGATTTACGCCCGTCCTCAGCGTCCTGCGTGGGGCTGGGTCTTGGCGGCTGCCCTGAATAGGGCTTTTGCAGGAGACGGGATTACTCACACGAGTAACAGCTTGTGGGGATTTGGCCTCCCCTTCCTGCTTGGAACACAGGATTTTTTTTAATAATTTTTTTTTTTAATTTATTTTTTTAAGGGTAATTAAAGCACTGCTATAAGTGCTGGCTATGTGGATGTGGCCTCTGGCGTTTTCCACATTGCGCGGGTAAAATAATATGTCCCAGTTAATTTGAGGGGAGGGTTTGTGGCTGGTTTTGAGTGTCCCTAATGAGGCTAAGCAGAGGGTGGGGAAATAAAAGAGAGGCTGTGGAAGAAGAAATTCAGGTTTCCTGTAGTCTCCTTCGGCCAGGATGACGTGGGGAATTCCCTCACCTTTTGGTACAGCATTAAAGGACGTGATAGGGAGCTGGTGTAATCCTTGTCAATAAATGCAATAGTCAGCGAGCAAAATTGCCACAGTGCACACAGAAATTCAGCCTTCACTCACCATATGGAACAGCTGGGAAGAGTTTCAAAACTTTTCCTCCTTTCCTCCCTTCTCTGTATTTTGATTTTTCTTTTTTTCACGCGCGCAGAAAACAAAAGAAATAAAACAACCTGACAACTTCGCGCGTTGTCTTGTGACTACAAAAAAAAAAAAAAAAAAAAAAGCCTGTGAAGTATCACTGCTATGTTTTAGTCTAATGCTACTTCTATCTTTTATCCTTTTTAATTAGAAGGCAAATTCTCAGACCGCCAGGCCTAATCCCTACACAGTGGAACAAAGCCCAGCAAAGTCTTTGAACACTGCCCAGCCAGGCAGCACAAACCCTAGTAACTGTTGGCAGTAGGGCTGGGACTCTGACCCTCATCTTAGCCATTCTCTTCCAGCCCCTGATGCTCCCTGCCCTTCGAAACCTTGTCTGTTGTTCTTCTGTTTGGACTGAAAAGACAAAAGGGGAAACAATGTGGGAAACCTAGAGGATTGGCTAGGTGGGATGCGGGGGAGCTGGTGACGGATAGGAGAAAGTAAATGGAGTTTCACGGGAATGGACACAGTGGGGAGAATTGGATCACCAGATTATGTCTTTAGGTTCAAGAAATTTCTTCATCCCTCACTAAATCTTTTCATGGACAATGCCACTTTTAAACAATTGTTGCATTTCCAATTACTACAGGAGTGTTCAAACAAATGGCAAAACCCTTAATGAAAAGTTTGCTCATATTTTAAACTTTGGAGATCAAAATCCATAAAACAAATAGCTTTTACATGAGTTTCGCTCAGACACTTATGTCTCCAAATTATTTACACTTGTGATATTTCCAGTTGAGAGCATAATTTGTGCCTAGTCAAGCAAAACACACAAATACATATAGATACATGAATTTCCAGAGCTAGCAGGAGCACTGCAGAATAAACATTTTGACTGAGATAGGCTCATGTCAAGCAAGCCAATATTAAAAAGCTCTGCCTGCTTTCTATTATTTTGGCTAACTGCAAATCATTAAGAGAGAAAACAACAGATGTGGCTACGAGCACTCAAATATCTCCAAACTGTGACTGTGCACGTCAACATAAAAGCCTGAGTTACTGTGGTGTGCAGGGATGCTGCGAGCAGCAATGGGATTATTTCAATATAGGGGGATCATATGGACCTGCCATACCTAGGGAGGGAGAGGAAAAATAAAAATTGGCCAGCAAAAAAACCCCCAAAATACCCCCAAACAAACAAACAAACAAAATAAAAAAAATCCAAAAAAACCCCAAAAACCAAACCAAAACAAAAAAGCACAAGCCCCCTGAAACCTGGGATTTCAGATAATTTTGCTTTCCCTTTAAAAATTTGAGGCAGGGCTTGGCGTACCTCCAGCTGATGTAAAATGGGAGATATCTCTAATTTACTCCATGGAGAATCTGACCCCTTCCCCCCCACTTTTTTTTTTTTATTTTGGCGGGGGTGGGACAACTTTTGGAGTAGCAGTTACAAAGGAGAGTTTCTGATTTCGGAGAGCCTAAGTCTGTTTAGGGAAAAGGGGCATAAGCTCCTCAGATATTTAGGCACTTTTAAAGACATTTACCCTAAATCCTTACACTCGTAGGCACTCACTTTTGAAGGCTAAAGTGGCGGTGTGTTTTTAAAGCAATTTAGTTAAACCAGTGCAAAACTCTTTGTGGACATCATAAATCAATTTAAACCTGGCTTATACCGATTTAGCTTAGTTTAGCTACTAAGTGTCTTAAGCTAAATTGATAAGCCATTTTTAAACCCATTTAAGAATGTCTACACAGGGCTTTGTGCCAGTGAACTTAAATCAATTGAAAACCAATTTTAGCCGGTGCCATTTTGAGTGTGGACAAGATTAGGCATCTTGAATGGGAATGTGTGCTGATCCCATGTTTTCCTCATAACACCTCTGATTCCCAGCACACGGGGCTGGGGCCGTGAGTGGCGCGACCAATTTTGTGCTATCGCTGTTGTGTGTGGTTTTGGCCACGCTGCAGCGGGGGCATTGATCTGCTTGGTGGACACAATGCAAGGTTTTGGCTTTCTGCTTGGCCAAATGTTTGTTGGAGCCTCTCCCTTGTTGGGTTTTGGCTCTGCAGGAGGATGCAGAGGGGTCAGGGCGTGTTGTAAGGGCATCCCAAAGGTGTCCTGAGAGATGGGCTTGCTGCTTGCCTGGGCTCTGTGGTGCTCTCCATGGGCAGAATGCTTGCACAAGGGGTTTGGTGGGCAGACAGGAGCAGGTATTTCCTTTGGAATGGTAAAAGTGAGGAACTGGCCTCACAGAGCTGCCTTGGTGTGGAGGATCCCGAGTGGAAACTCCTCTGTGTACAGGTCAGCTCAGAGACAGCAAGAGGGTGCTGGGGCCAGCTTGGCTGGCTGCTGCAGGTCTGCTCTGGTTTGAAGCATTCAGAACGAGGAGAAAAAGGGTCTTTCTGTTCTCCTGTGAGCAGAACTGCCTGGGGGTGTTTTCCCTAAGATGGCACCAAAAATCCACTGATGTGGAACACAGGAGCTGTCCGAGAATCACAAGCTTGGTCATAGAATCACAGAATCCCAGAATGGTTTGGGTTGGAAGGGACATTAACCATCCAGTTCCACCCCTGCCAAGGGCAGGGACATCTTCCACTATCCCAAGGTGCTCCAAGCCCCATCCAACCTGGCTTGGAACAATTCCAGGGATTTGGGGCAACCACAGCTCCCCTGGGTGCTCTGTGCCAGGGCTTCACCACCCTCATAGCTAAAAATTCCTTCCCAATCTCCCATCCATCCCTGCCCTCTGGCAGTGGAAGCCATTCCCTGTGTCCTTTCACTCCATCTCTCATCCAAAATCTCTCTCCAGCTCCCTGGAGCCCCTGGGAATGGAGGCTGCAGATCCTGATATTCACCTGTGGATCCCAAAAATCTCTTGTGAGTCTGGCTCTGTGGAACCAAACCTTAGGGGGTTTTGGGCTGGGGATTCAGCATCCCTTGTGCATTTATCTGTGGGGTTATGGCACCCTATCCCAACATCCCAATGGGGCTGTGGCCAACAGGACACCTCTGAAGGTGCTCCAAGCCCCATCCAACCTGGCTTGGAACAATTCCAGGGATTTGGGGCAGCCACAGCTTCTCTGAGCACCTGTGCTGGTGCAGCCCTGTCCTGCTGACCTCTCACATGTGTGGGGTGCTCAGATGGCTGCAGACACCCATGGGAAAGGTGTGGCAGAACTCTGACACCACCCTCTCCATGTTTGTGTCCTGGATGGGTCAGACAGGGTGCACCACACGCAGATTCAGGGAGAAATGAGCACAGATTTTAAGCTGGTTTTGTGCCTGGATTTTTTTTTAAATTTTGTTTTTGTTTTTTTCCTAATGAACCGACCAATTTAAGAAAAAATCCTGCAAATTCTGACCAAATTCCAATCAGATTTAAACTCATGAAAAGAATTACTGCTTGCCCTACACTGGCTTGTTTTGTTCACTGCAGGTGGTGCCTTCGTGTGGTAAACAGGGTCTGTCACGTTGTCATCATGTGTTCAGTTTCTGTGTAGGTATAAACGAGCTGTTTGCCCAAATGAAGGTGAATAGAGACGTTTCCAGTGTCTTTCATTAAAAAAAAATAAAATAAAAAAAATCCAACACGATGGATAAAATTGCTGTGATATCCTACAATGTTTAACTTTTTTATCTTTCTATCAGAGGCAATTATATTCCTTCCCTCCTCTCAGCCTCGGCATGACTCTACGGCTGTGCCACTGTCCGTGCACACACGGTGGAGAGGAGCTGCAAGTCTCCCTTGTAATCTAACCACACACAAATTTCCAAGTGTTTTTCCGTGCCATTAATCTTAATATTGAGTGCCCTAATCTGTTTATAGCTCACAATACACGCTACCCCCTGATAAAAATCTTTTATACATGTCTGGGCAAACAGCATGAATAAATAATGGCCAATTTCCATACTGCCAAGCGAAAAGCTACTGTAAATTTATTTTTATTTCCAGCCTCGCTGCATCCCTCATCGGGTGGAGTCTCCTCGGAGTGAAAGGGATCAAAGATAACATTCTTCTCTGTCTGGGTGTACTTTGTGGACCTGCCTCCCAACCAAGGGATGAAAGGAACTTACTAAACTGTTGCCATTTTGCAACATCTGCTATAATTCCCCTAAATCCAGATTTGTCTGACACAGAGAGCTCCTGTTCTTACATCATTGCCATGTGACAGTGTAACACCAGTCACATCAAGCTTGAGGATTCCAGCTCCGGGCGATGATAATATGAAGAAAACCTTTTTTGCCTAGGGCAAAACACTTGTAGCAAAGTATTATTCATCTGGCCAATTTAAATCTTCTCTCAAAAAGGTACCCAGAAACATATGCAGCGTGCCTTTGTAAAAGGCTTGAGCTGCTCATAGGCAAATGACCTGAACCAAGAGTACAAAACCCAATGTCCTAATTAATTACTGCTAAGCAGCTCTGATACACAGAAAAGAAATGCTGGTACTAATCCTTAACCCTGTCCTACATTCTTAAAATAGCCAAAATATTGCTGACAGCTAGGAAAACAAAATTGCCTCCGATTTAAAGGTTTGGGACCCTGGCTTAAAAAGAAGATCAGAATAAAATATTTGAAAAGAGTGATTTTGGAAAAGTCCTGTTGCAGCACATAGCCTGGCTGTGCAGTGGCGTGGTCCCCTGCTCTGGGATGGAAACAGTGCCAGGAAAGCAAAGCCCACAAAGCCTCTCTGGGTCTGTGTCTCCCCCCTTTGCTCTGCCCTGTGAGGTTCAGCTCCACAAGGTTGTGTTCTTTCTCCAGTCGAGCACACTTTATCTGAACCCCACCTCAACTTCTAACGGGGCAAAATAACATTAGAGTACCTAAAAACGATGCCATTAGCACGCCACTGCTGAAGCAGACCCTTGGAGCACTTTTTGGGACTTGATCCTTCAGTTTGAAGGCAGTGATGTTGAAAACAAGATTCAGCCACGTTTTCTTACCAGGTTTTGGGGTATCACAGCTTGCTCTAGCAATGGGAAAATCCACATTCTGATAGGTTTGGTAATTTTGTGTCTCCTGGTGGAGCTGTGCACTTGGGGGACAGGCAGGAAGGAACCCATTGCAGAAAAGAAACAGAACATCAGCTGAAGGGTTGTTGGCACCCAGGGATGGAAGCCCAGGAATAAAGGCTGCACCTTCCATGGCATCAAGATATAAATTTCTCATGAAGAGAAAGGAAAATCTCTTTCTTAGGTGCATCCCCATTCCCTGTTTAAACCTGCAAACTGGGCTGTGATGCCCTGGGTTGTATGAAGTGATTTGGTTACTTCACAGGAATCACCTGGTGAGCAGGAATGGGATCTGAATTTTTTCTGTGACAGCCAGGCCAGGCCAGGAGACTCCAGTGGTTTATTTGACTGAGGGGAAGCCCAAGCCATTTGCCCACGAGGGTTTTCCTCCTGCCCTCTCCCTGCAGGCTGTGGCTGTTCCTTGTCCATAGGGTGGTGTCAGCAGGGCTTGTCACTTTGCTATTATGAATTAATGTCTGAGTGATGTCCTCAGCTTAGTGATGACATTCAGTGAGTAAGTGCTCACTCAGAGACCTGCAGCAGCTCCACTTTGGGGGTAATTTCCTGTCTGATTTTGGTTTTTCATGCCATTCAGAGCACTGACTCCTGTTTCTGTGGGTGCCTTTTAGAAGCAAGTGCCTGTGGATGCTGTGAAACCCAGGGTGCCCTGGAGAAGAGAATGTTCCAGGGAGAGTTTAGAGCCCTTTCCTGTGCCTAGAGGGGCTCCAAGAGAGCTGGAGAGGGACTTTGGATCAGGCTAAGGAGTGACAGGAAAAGCAGGAATGGCTTTAACTGCAGGGCAGGGTTAGATGGGAGACTGGGAAGGAATTCTTCCCTGTGAGCGTGGGGAGGTCCTGGAAATATTTCCAGAGAAGCTGTGGCTGCTCCATCCCTGGAAACATCCAAGGCCAGGTTGGATGGGGCTTGGAGCAGCCTGGGACAGTGGAAGGTGTCCCTGCCCATGGCAGGAATGAGATGATCTCTAAGTTCCCTTCCAACCCAAACCATTCT
The DNA here is from genome assembly GCF_009819885.2 of Catharus ustulatus. Lineage (NCBI taxonomy): Eukaryota > Metazoa > Chordata > Aves > Passeriformes > Turdidae > Catharus > Catharus ustulatus. The sequence goes on from NC_046226.1 coordinate 4,249,476, forward strand.
GACATTCTGTGAAACCTCTCCGCACAGACATTCAATGCTTTGATAACCTGGGTGTGTAGGACTGACAGGGCTCTGCAGAGACCTCCCCATGGCTCTGCAGGGCACTGGGACTTCCAGCATCCCTGTCCTGCAAGACTGGCTCAGACTGGAGCCTGCATTCAAGAGCCCATTAAAGAGGATATTTTTATTTTTGGAGTGGTTGCATATTATCAAAGAAAGTGATTGTTTCTATAACCTGGGTAATTACATAACATCAGGATTTCTCTGCTCATTATTAGTACAGTTTTAAAATTATTTGTAAGAAAAGTGATGTCTGCAGTCGTGCTCATTTCCTAGACAAACATTCTTGTTAAATCCACATCCCCCATTTTAACTTCTCTTTTTCTTTTTTTTTTTCCTTTTCTTAAAGCACTTTTGCGATCTTCCTAAATTTGGCTGTGCCACCATTTCATTTTGCTAATACCCCTTGAAACTGTTAACACTTTTTCCTGAATACTTTCCTAGTGGATACGAAGCAAAAAGGAAGAAAGGCTACTGTCAAATTGATTAAGTGAAAGCTCATTAGAGAAAGTAACAAGAGGTAAAATCTGCATATGCATTGCAGAAATGTGTCTGATCTTGCTAAGTTGTGAAAAGACAAAATAAGCTCAAACCTCCTTGTGCTGTAAGTAGCTCTGGGGAGATGGGGGCTGGGGATGGGAAGGGCTCCCAAATGTGTGTTACATTAAGGATTCCTCCTTAGAAAGAGGCTGTGGAGCAGCCCCTGCTAGCACCACTTCACTGAAGGGTTTGCCAGTGTTTTAACCACCAGCCCTGATTTACAGGGGGCTGTGTCCTTAAAAATTCTCAATTCTTCCAGCCCTGAACAGCAAAACTGCTTCAACGGTGGTTCCTTAAAAATAAAACACAATATAAAGTCAGCAGTAATTACTCTGTGTGTGTTCTCAGAGCTCCTAACCACCTTCTATGTGCCTTTTTTTTTTTTTTCCCAAGTGTGGTTAGGTAATTTTTTTTTTTTTTTTTTTTGCTTGGGATAGGGAAGATCTCCCTTTAGTCTAACTGGTTGAATTATTGATGTCTGAAAATGAGCCCTATCAGCTCATCCTGGGGAGGCTTAGAGGCACAGGCATGAGCTGGACACATCCTCTGCTGGGAGCAGCTTGGGTGGGATCCAAGTTTGGGAGTGTGTTTCTGGGTGTTTCATCATGGTTGCTCATCACATCCACTCTGGGCCAGGATGCTGCAGGGTGTGCAGGTGAATTCCATCTTTCCCCCATGGTTTGTGCCCCCATATCCAGGGATGTCTGGTTGCCCACAGGGATGCTTCACTCCAGTGCATCTTTGGGGCATCTTTCTCTTGTCAGAGGTTCAGGCTGAGCACTGTGTGAGGGTGCAGATTGAATTGACTTTGATTTCTGAAAATAGATCAAAATTCTAATGTGATTTTAAATATGGACTGCACATCTCTTACAGGCTTTTATGTGAGAGGGGGAAGGGGCCAGCACCTCACCCTTGCTGCCTGCAGTTAATGTGTTACTAATACCTAAAATATCTTTTCTCTTACACACACAATCTAGAACACTTCATTTCTTCTACCTTTCAAAATAAAATATATATATATCCCAATTAAAAGAGGCCAAAGAAGAATACCAAAGTACCAAGCCAAAGTAATGTGATAACTCTGAACTTAATCCATAAAAGACAGATATTTTACGGTTCAGGCTAAAACTCAAGGCTGACATCTAACCTGACACAAATATGCTGTTGCATGTGAGAGCCCTTGTTAAAAAAAAAAAAAAAAAAATGCTGGGAATCTGCAGGCATAAGCCTGACAGTGCTAATTTAAATAGGAAAATGTGTCTGTTTGGGAGGTAGACCACACATCTGAAAGTTATGAAAGCAAACGCCAATAATAACCATCTAAGGCAGAGCACGTTCCTTGGAATGTGGAAATTACTGTATTACAACAAAGCTGTTGTTTCCACCAGGGTGTTTTGTAGCCTGGCTCATAATATTATGTATTTCGGCAGATCCTGGTAATTACAAATTTAAGTCTTAAATCCTCAGCTTTTCTTTATGTTCTCAAAGTACCCCTATAGGTATCCTCACTCCAAGCTTAAATCAGACCCAAAATACAAGGTGAAATAGGGCTGGTTGAATTCCTGCACTTTATAATGATATTTATTAAGCCAGTTTTGAAGGGAAATGTTGAGCCGAGCATTGTATTTAAATCCAATGGTACTCCAAAGCGCTCTGGAATTGTTTAATTAAAACCAAGGTGCACATTAATAAGAAAGGATATCATTTTGTCATTTATACATAATTTCTTGATTTTGTTAGGGGAATAAAAAATGAAGAAAGCCCCCAAAATATAAAGAGAAGGAAGGACCAGTAAGCCTGATAATAGCCCTCCATGGAGAAGAAATAAGTATACAACAGAAGAAAAGCACAGTGAGGAACATAATGTTAGTAAAACACTCTTAATGCTACACAAGCTGTAGAAAATGCTACTTTGCATTTGGGCTGCAGCATCGTTAACTGTGGGCAATTGAGTAAAGAGTGCACCTTTTAAACTAATTCCTTGTGCTGGAGACACAGCCACATCCAGGAGCCTACCTCATTAATATGCTATAGTGGTCAAATAGGAGATTAATAACAAAGTCACCTGCTAAACCTACAAGGAACCTGTTGATTAACAATAAGCTCCAAAAATAAGATACCAGCCTGCAAAGCAAAATCGAGTCCAAGGGCAACAAGTGCTTCTGTAATTTATTCCTTCTTTACACAAGGGCATAAAGCTCCCTTTATAACCGTGTTTTCAAGGCCCTGCTGTGAGCTGTAGGTGTGAGCTTTTCAGCTGATTTATTAATTTTAGTTTCAATCAAAGTGTCACCATGCAGACACAAAAATGTCGGCCTCACCACAGAAAATACAGGGGAAAAAAAAAAAGAGGGGGGGGGGAAACAGAGGCAGAGGGAGAGAAAGAGAAAGACCAAAGGTTTTATTGTGAGAAACTCTGCCAGCAATTTAAATTTTTTTTTTTCTCTTTGGTCACGTGTACACCGGACGGCCTGTTCTCCACGTAGCCCAAATAATTCCCAGCCGCATAATTAAAAAAAAAAAAAAATTCTGAATTAAACATTTTTGTCATACTTGTAAAGTCAGCCTCAGACCCGGGCAATGGCGCTAACCCGGCGGCTGCCAAAACAATCAGCCCCTGTTGTCAGTAGGGGGACATTCTCCCCAACCAACCGCCTGAACAACAAGTCCACTGAGCAAAATGTGCAAAAAATTCTCAATTAGTTTGTCTTTATTTAGTGAACACTATGGGGTCCTCAACGGCGCTATAGAATTATGGCAGGAAAGCTGAGCTCTTCAGTGGCTTATTAGCATTCTCCGAGGGTTGGAGTGCTGCTGGTGGCAGACTGGTGCCTCCAGGAGCTGGTGGTGGGACCCTGGCGCTCCTTGGGTTTTGTCCTTTTGTCCTTCCCAGCCAGCAGGAAGTACAGCCCCATTGTCCAGGGTATTCTGGGATTTCTCTGGGATATCTTCATCTCATTCACCGCTCGCGGGGACTGGCAGCATCCCGTGCCTTTGTCGGTGGCCATGAGCATCCTCCTAGTCTGGGGAGCAAAACCTCTGGGTTTGCCACTAAAAAAAGTGACCAACCCACATGCAGAACTTGGCTTTGCTCCCTCCTCCCTCCTCTCTCCCCAGCAGCTTTCCCAAATGAGCATCCCTCATCAACGGGCTGGGGCCAAAGGAGCTGAATGTTATGGTCAGTCCTCTTAAATTACCTCAGATATTATCAACACCCTGTTTCCATGTTGGAGGAAAAGAAGGCAAATAGGGATAATGGAAGCAGTTCCTTGTCCAATTCTTATCTTAATTTAATGTAAAGTTAATGTATTTTCCTTTTTTTTTTCCTTTTTTTTTTTTTGTAAGAGATGGGGAGCAGAAAAAAAAGTTGAGTAGCAAGTGCTAGAAATGTCTTTTCTGAGAAAGAGGGTATTTGCTGCTTTAGGGAAAACCTATCATTGACTAAATTAACAAGTTGTCTTATCAACTGCCATAAGCCTTGAAGTCTAATTAATTTAGTACTGATCAATAGCCTTGAATGAAGCATTGATTTCTGCAGCTTTCCAGGGCTGCAGCAGAAAACACATTCCCTGCTTCTTGCATGCTCCTCTCATAGGAACCAAGCAGTAGTAATATTTATTTCCCTCTCTTTAACATCCAGCACTTTATTGTGTAGGAATTTTATTAATTTTATGGATATGTGCATATTATGAATTAATTTCCATGACAGACTTGATTCTAAAATACATCTTAAAGGAAGAAAGTGGCATGATAGGGGTCCCAGGAAATCTCTCCTCTTGGAGTTGTATTCTGCTATAAGAATCTCTACCTAAGAGGAAAAGGATTCAGTAGTAGATCAGGAAATAGTGGAAACTTGGCAGAACTTGGAGGTATCCATGTGGTTTTTCCCAGTGATGTCCACCAAAGTGTTGACTTCCTGGACATATTAATGGATTGAGCAGGAGAATCTGCTCTGTTTTCAAGGTAGAGACCTCTGAATACAGTGTTAAAAATGTTACAGAATCAACCCTCCACAGCCATTACAAAAAGGGCAAAGTCACTAAACACCAACAGATGGACCTGAAATTAATGTTGCTCAGCTGATGCAGGAATATTCCAGAGCCCACTTCCATGGAAAAACACTCCATGGGGACACGGAAGATGTAGAGGACAGTGGCTTGAATTCCTTGAGAGGGACAAGGAGGCACCTAAAGGAGTGCATGGTGTTGATGAAAAGCCTCTCAGAGCCCCATCCTGGTGGCTTCAGACCCAAGTGCTGCCGTGCCCACGCCGACAAAACGCGCAAAACCACGGCTGGAGCGCCGCGGGTGCGGGAGGCACCGTTCAGCTGCGGCTCTTTTGTGCCATCCTTGCCCCGGGTGGATGTGGGCTGGTCTTCCCCAGGGAAGGGGCTCATTATTTGTGTCTGCAAGCCCGGGGGAGAGTTTTCCCATCTGTGGGAATGGGGTTAAATTCTGCCCTGGGCTACGTCCTGGCATCACCCGCTGTGGATGGTGCTCCGCCTTCGGCGCCCGCAGCCAGAGCATGGGGCATCCTTGTTTTGTCGAATCACTCATGGCCAAATCCATCTGGGTAGATAGAATGAAGGGGAAAAGATGCGTTCAGAAGGTGGGAAGCATTTTGGCAGAACCAGCAGCTCTGGTGGGATGTAAGAGAGGCGAGAGTCAGGCCCTAAATGCTTACAAATTAGCTTCAATTCCAAACCTGTGCTAGCAGGAGTCAAGCATTGTGACAGGTCTCCTCCAAACCCTTCACTTCCACCAACCCTGCCTGGCTGAGGCACATCATTCATTTTATTTCTTTGCTCCACATGTTTCTTCTAGGGAAAAAACATGCAAACGTGAATCCTGTGGTGAAAAAAAAAAAAAAAAAAGAAATGACAATAGTAAAAATTCGACACCACAGGAGAATTACATTTAACCTTTACAAAATTTGGCCCTTTTAACTCCAGGCTAAAAAAAGAAACCAAAAAAGCCCCACCACAAAAGTCCCTCTCCTAGTCTGTTTGGGGGCCTCCATGAGTTTCCATAGCACTTTACAAAAGATCTTTATTGAAGAAAAGATTGGACAAACTTTCCTTATATGTGTGGCCCTAGTCATTAATTGCCCCTGTCTTCTTTACCAAGGCCTTATTCCTATGTAAATACCCTTGCATAATGTTACAGGCTATTGTCAGGCCAGCGCCAGTCAGTCGCCACTTATATGCATTTTTATTTCAATCCGCTGCGCCGGAGAATGAAAAGATGTCTGGACTTAAGCTGTTTACCAACTGGGCCAAAGCTGCAGTGTGGAAGAACTGAAGAAAGCACCAGGCAACTGCAGGAACAGGCTTGGACAATGCAAGCAGCCATTTTCAGTTGAGTTATTAACCTACCCTGAAACTCTTCTAATCTACGCCTTTTTTAAAGAACAAATGTACTGAACCAAACATGAATGAGCCAGGACTATTAAGAGAGAAATCCTCTAAAGGACTATTGAGTGCAACATAGGTTTGTAATCATTTTGTCTCAGTTGCCTGCTACCAACATTATCAATGATTGAAAATGCTTGCTCAGTTGTGGGGGATTGTCTTGTAATTAAACGACAGCGCCGTACTGTAAAAGAACATGCAGGAACACAGGAGATACCGAGGGCTTTCAAACGAGCCGCTCCCAGAAAGGACTTGGAATGGGCATGGATTACAGTCCAACTTGAAAAACTGAATTAAGGACACCAGGGTCTTCCTTTTAAAACATTAGCACTTTTCTAGGCTGGCCTGGGGAGGGGAAAGTCGCCAGAACGGGCTCTGGCACGCAGAACGCTTGGGATGAAAAGGAGCTAAAGCATGTAGAGGAAATTTTTCCTTCTTTAGGTTGGGGAAAAAAAGGTGTAGAAATGGAAAATCAAACCTTCACATGTGCTTGCAGAAAAAGGAAAGAAAAAAAAAACTTATAAGTTTGCTGCAGGCTACATCTTTGTAGTGACTTAATGGCACTACAATCTACATAGTGTAGTATTAGCCTTAAGAAACTCTTGACTATTTGCATGCATATTAGAATCCAATGAGAGCTTAATAAGTGCATATATATGACAGAGGAAACATCTCATTGCATAGTTAAAGCTACAAAAAAACATTGAGGGAGGCAAAGTCTCAAGTTAATTACCATTACAATGCAATCAAGTACAGCAGTCATAGCTGAAATCCTTTTCTATTAAGACTGCTAGGCTCAACCTTGTCTCTGCAGGTCAGCTCCAGCACAGATAACCTTTCCAGCAGACAAATACATGTAAAATTGGCTCATCTAATTAAAAGCTCAGGGAGGTGTAGAAAAATACCAGCACATTGAGGATGAGCAAATCACAGAGTACCCCCTCCAGCTGGATGAAGCTACAATATGTGGCTGCTGTTTGTTCTGGAAGGAAACTGAGTCACTTACCATTTCAATAGGTTAATCAATTGACAATTAAATGGAGAAATTGGTTAACTCTGCAACAATTAACATGACACTCTATTAAGTACACTTTCTAATTGCCACAGCTGCAAGTGAAAATTAACGTCTGTGTCAAAGTGGCTGCATGAGGTTGGGCTGTTCCTGGTGGTGGCAAGGTAATAAATGTAGCTTTAAAAGCCTGTTGTTCATTTTAGGCCCTCAAGCACAGTGGGGAAAGGGCCCAGTGCTGAGCTCTGTGGTTAGATACAGAGCTCCACATGGGTTTATTGAGAGTATGTGGACCCCACAGGGTACTAATACATTTGTGTGTGTGCACACACATTCCTGGAATAATGCTTATCCCTTTAAAATAACTTTTAAAATCCGTTGTCATCTTCTTGGAGAGCAAATGGTCTGTAATACACAGGTATAGTGAGCAAGAAGTGTGTGTGACAGTAAAGGTACACATGAAAACAAATTCTCTGGGAGTGTTTGAACAGGGCTTGGGGCAACCTGGTCCTGTGGAAGTGTCCCTGCCCATGGCAGGGAGTGGAATTGGATGGTCTTTATGGTCCTTTTCTACCCAACCCATTCAGGGATTCTGTGGAACACACATGATTGCACCCAACCTGCTCCCCCCAAAGGGTAAGAAGGAAATAAAAGTAACCAAATGTTGTCTGATGTCCCTGGAATTGGTGATTTGATGGCAGTTTGGAAAGGTTATGGTTTTGAATGAATTTTTATGGTAGCCAGGAATCAGAGCAGACACCAGCTGAGCCCTCCCAAAGTCGGTGGAAACATTTCTTTGTGTTTCAGGGGACAGAAATATTTGGTTTACTGCAAAAGGTGCTGAGCTGTGCAGGTTCAGCTCCTAACTCTTCTGTGCAGCTCCTGTGCTTTACTGGAAGCACAAGTGAGGTATAAAACACAAATACCTGGCATGGACTGTGCTCCTTGCTCCAAAACAATGCTGTGAGTGCCTGCTCCTCCCACAGACTGCGGGCCCAGGGAAGTTGTTCAGCACTGAACACACATCTCGGGTTTTCAACATAAATAATCACTGAATTTTTCACTTGGTGGCCTTTGATCTCTGTTCATTCACACTACAAAAGCAGTAGTCCCCAGGTCCACCAGAACTTTTCTGGAGGAGATGCTGTTCTGGAGGAGGGCAACAAGCCCCATCTTCACTTGGGTGCCTTTTCTGGTGCTCAGCAATCTGCAGGAGTGAAGTTACATTTTTGGGGTGTTTAGAAAATCTGCTTTCTTGTGGATCCAGACAAAGATGAGCTGTGTCACACATGGGTGGTGGAGGACAGAATGTGAGACACCCTTGCATTTCCCTGCTGCTTTTCTGCAGGTGTGGTGTGGTGGGAGGAGAATAGAATAGAATAGAATAGAATAGAATAGAATAGAATAGAATAGAATAGAATAGAATAGAATAGAATAGAATAGAATAGAATAGAATAGAATAGAATAGAATAGGAGTTTATGCTGGAACAATCTGTTATTTGGGACCACAATGCAAGAAGCCCTACAGAGACTTGCAAGGACAAGTTCTTCAGAGTAAATTCTATTCCAAGCTCTGCTGTGAAAGAAGAAAAGCTGTAAATCCTCAAAGCTAATAGTGCTATAATAGTAATTATTTGGTTGAGTTTTTTGTTTGTTTGTCTGTTTGTGGGGGTTTTTTTTGACCAACAAAACCCAGAGAAAGACAAAAGGTTACATCAGTACCTGTTGTTTAGAACCCAAACCATGAGAATTACAGATTTCTGCAATGAGATGAATTAAGCTAAAAGCCATATTAAGCAGTACTGCACATCTGCTGCATTTTTTAATTCCCTATGCGCCCTTGCTGCTTATTGTTCAACTTGTTGTTGGGCTGATTGATAACATCAAGCCCTAACATTTTGACCAGCCTGAATTCCCAACAGGCTGTAGAATTCCTTCCAGTTTGGCTTTCCAGAAGCTCCTATCTGCTGATGGGATTGAATTTTTCTGCGACAGCCCATGAGCTGCTTTGTTTCCTGGTGCTGGAGCATTTAGACTTGTAGCAGGCAGAAAAGCCAGAGGGCTGGTGCCTGTTTTTTTCCTTCCTGAACAAAGTCTGTTGCAGCAGCAGGGAGGAGCAGGAGGTTTGCCAGGATCCTCCATCCAGCCCTGGAGTACCTGCAGCCGCAGGGGAGGACTCCATGGGACACGGTGTGGATGTCTGATGTGCACAGAAATGTGTCACTTGAAGGGGCTGCTCGGCTGGCAGCTTCCCAGAGAGCCCAGCAGAGCTGGTGGCAGCAGTTCAGGCTAAATAAATAGTGAGGAGTGAGAGATCAGGGTGAAATCCTGGCTTGGAGGAGTCTGCTGCTGGCTTTGCCAGGCCAGTTCTCCTGTAAAAAAAAAAAGCCCTCCTGTTTTTTTAACCTTCCTTGGAGACAGACAGCTCAAATCTTGGATGCAACACCTGGAGAAAGAGGAAAACAAGAGTTTTCCCCTTTTATTTCAGCATCAGAGTCTGTGCTGCCACCCCTGCCCGAGTGGAGGGGAGGTTTGTCCCCGAGTGCCGCGGGTGTCGTTGAACATATACTTCTAATTGCAGCTGCTTTCCCTCTAATTACAGCTCAGTTTGGTTAGGATTTTCCTCCAATCCCTCATTTCCCCTAAAGCAAACACCAGAGCACCAGAGTTGTAACCCCAGTGGGGACATTTATTAATAACCCCCTTGGCAAATAGGGAAAAAAATCATTACGCTGCATTAGGCGCTAAAATATTTTCCCACTGCAAAGGCTAATTGATAAAACCAAGCAGATATTATGGGGCAATTAATGTTAAGATGAAAATAAACATGAGAGCAAAACAAAAACAGGCTGATGGAGAGTATTTTTTTTTTTCTGGCTTCCAGGAGTTTCTTGTGAGTTAGAAATGAGATGCTGGTAAATAATCTGAGATTACCTGCTTAGAAAAGGAGAGATTAAAGAGGGAATTGAAGGAGGGGGATTCTTGCACAGCTCTTCCAGTGAGAGTGGTTACAAGTCTTAAGAGGTTTTGCATGTCTTTCAAAAGAACTTTCTATTTTGAATTGGCTTTTTCTTCCACTTCTCAGAACAGCTCCATGTTCTGCACTTCACTGCAAAAGTTGCCCAACCCAATCTGAGTTTTCAGTCCCACAGCAAAATCCATAATGGTGTCAGTTTGAATAATTACAAAGGGGAAAACGAGGGAAATGTGATGTTTTATCACCTGAGCTACCCCCTGCTTCACATTTAAAATAAAGATGCTCAGTGATAAGCAAACTGGCAAAACTCTGAACTTATTCTGGAGGGATTATCTTTTTATTTGCTGTTTGTACAGAGTCCAACACCTTCGATCTTAACCTGTGTCCAGAGCTTCCAGCTGTGAGCACAAATCAAACAGTGGCTGACCAGCAAAGGAGAACTGGTCCAGCCACTCCATCCATGCACTAGCTCTGGGATGGGGAAGGGGATAATGAAGACACAGACAAACAAGGCACTTCCTTCCTGATATTTTATTCATTCATCAAACAATATTACACATTCCCATCCATGCAGGCAGTGGGAATTTTGCAGAGTTGATTAAAAGCAAGTGGAAGGGAAGAAGCAAAGTAAATTCTTTGCTAAGCAGCAGTTTTTATTTTAGCTAGGTTTGTAAATTTTAACTTATTTTAGGTTAGTAAAGTTCTCCAGCAGCTCAGAATGCAGTGTGAGTCCTGTCTAAAGAGGTGGTGGATGCAAGAAACCCTTCACTTCATTCTTGCCTGTCTAGGGTTCAGAGAAAATTACAATACCATGTTTTTATAATAATAATAATAACAATAAAAAAAGTTATATGTGTCCTGTTCCTATTTGAGGATTGCACATAGGCTGACAGAGATGACTTCTGCATATCACAGCAGAGGCTTTTGGGGGTTTCTCAGGAAAATTCCTCCCATGCCTCCCAACCCTAGGAGAACTCCAGTGGGTATTGTAGGTCAGGTCTGGATGTTCCTGCACTGCCAAGCCAGTCCTGAGGGATTTGTCCCTGCTGCATCCAAGGTGGAACAGGATCTTTTAACCAGGCCCTTCCTGACCCAGATTGAGCAGCTCCTGCAGACAGCAGCCCCGAGGGAATGAATGGCTGTTTAAAAGAACATCCTTCTTCACCAGGCTGTGCTCAGGAGAGCAAACACACCTCCCCACTTACCTGTGACCCTGCTGAGATTCACATCCAGGGGGGCTGTGGGATGGAGGTTTTTAGACAAAGAGTTGCTCACCAGCTTTTCCTTCACCTTTCTCCAAGGGGCTATGGGAGTTTTGTCCCTCCTGGAACACATGGACTGCTGGGCACAGCTGTGTTGGTGGGAGGAGAACCCACATGGAGAACCAAGGGCAAGGATGGAGGCAGGATTCAAGTTTTCACTCCACATGTGCTGTTCCAGCATCCAGATGTCATGGTGGGAGCTCATCCCAGCTCTGGAAGAGATTTTGGGGGTCTCCAAGGTGCTCCTGATTCCTGCTGTGGGTCCAAATCATCCCTTACCCAGAGATCAGCTTGGGGGTGAGTGTTAAAAGAGACTCTTGTATTGATGATATCAGCTGGACTCTGTGGTTCTGTGGCCTCAGATATTCCAAGATTTCAGGGATTGGGGTACAAGAAGTGTTGGGAAGAGATGGGAAAGAAGGAATAAGCTGCTCATGGATATTCCTCCTGCCAAGCCAGTTGCAAATGGGCCATCTCAGTGTCACACTGTTGATAAAAAGGATTAGAGATTTCCCTTGTTTTAGACATCTACAACCTGGGTGAGTCTTAGTTCATATGGTTGGGGAAAAAACTTGAAATGTAAAATTCAGGCTTTAGAAAATACTCAAAAACTCCAACAGTTGTAGCTAAAAGAAAAGAAAAAAAAAAAGAAAAAAAAAAGAAAGAAAGGAAAGAAGCCCCAAAGGGAATCTGTTATTACAGGGAAGGGAGAAATTGAGAGCAGATGAGCAGAGCAGGGATGTATTGGGTGTTTCCAGGTGTTGGGACTCAGTCTCTGGCAGGCAGGGACTCTGCTGCTGGCTGGGTGGGACAGTCCTACCACACAGACTTTGAGTTCCCTTCATCCTTGAAGCCAAGATCAGCCACTGGGGCCGGGTTCCTGACTTCTCAATCTGACCCACCACATTCTGCAAAAGCCCTGAAGTAATTATTGCAGAGTTAATCATGCTCCTAATCCCCACTCCATGTTCATGGGTCCCTTTAGGTACAACCTTTTCATCACCAGTCTCCCTTCCCAATTTTCTTCCTTACTGCCAAGTGCTCCTATCAATGTTTTTTACACATCCATTTCCCCTCTTTTCCTTTTTCGTTTTACATCTGTGTTTCTGTGGCTTTCATGCTGCCCTTCTCTATTGTTCAGCTCTTTTCATTCCAATCTGGACATTTTCTCCTTCTTCCTGGGATCCTCAACAGGACCTGGAAGGGGTAACAGCAGAGAACCTGCCAAGCTCTGCTGCTGCTTCTGCTGTGCAAGGGAAGAGCTTTGAAGGTGAGAAGCCCTTCAGCTCTGCCCACAATGCACATTCCCACACTGGGAATGAGCACAGCTCCATCCAGACCTCCACCACGGGAGCCACAGATGGTGACCAGTGTTACCTCAAGCCTTGGACAGTTTCTAGTTTCTAATCCATGGAATTGCAGAGTGGTTTTGTTGGAAGGGACCTTACAGCTCATCTCATTTCCATCCCATGCCATGGGCAGGGACACCTTCCACCACCCCAGGTTGCTCCAAGCCCCATCCAACCCAGCCTTGGACACTTCAGGAATGGGACAGCCTCAGCTTTTCTGGGCAATGAGTCTCCCCTTACTCTTTCTCAGCATTTTCTTCCACTCCTGGCTTTTCTGTTTCATCTGGCTCCTCCTGCAAGCTCTGCCTCTCCTCCTTCTCCTCCACCACTTACATCCTGCAATTCCTGGTCTCTAGGACATCAATTTCAATTTATTTGTGTTGCCTGTTTTTTCCTGTGATCTTCAAGCTCCAGCATGCTCCAGAGCAAAGTACAGAGGATCTAGGTGAGGCCAGGAAAGCACCTGCATTATCACAAACACAATTTATTATGTACAGCGGTGTCTCACAGTCACTGCACAGCAGTCACACCTGTCCGTGCTCATTGCAGGGCAGCTGGAGCAGGTGACCTTTAAAGGCTCCTTCCAACTCAATTTATTCCATGATTCTGTAACCCCCAAAAGGCACTTTGCTTGCAAAAATCAGTGGCCAATAGGTCTACAGTGGTATAAATGTGAGAGGCTGCTCCGAAAAAGAGACAAATGTCTGGAGAAGAGTTTCTGGGATGTGAGTGGTGCTCCCTTGCCTGTGTCTGACTCATTCCCTCTGCTCCTGGACATCAGGGGGGACACCCTGGTGGTGCAAAGTCACCCTGGGCACAGTGAGGGTGCCCTGCTGAGGGCTGCATTGCCTCTGACCATGTCCCTACACACGGAGTGAGGATATTTTGTGCTGCTTTGTTTGTGCCTGGGACATGAACCAAGAACCTCTTTAGGATGATAATGGAAGTGGCAGAGTTTATTTAGCCAAGCTGTGAGTATTTTGGGGTATTTCTGTGCTGCCTTATCACCTCGAAAAGAGGCAGACTGCTTAAAATGCTCCATGTTTGGAAAAGCTTGTTTCATCTCTCTTGTCTTATGTTATTGGTGTGGAATATTCCCTTCTTAAGCACACTGCAATAATATTAGATAATTACTTAGCTCATTTTTCTATATGGGTTTTGGTAATTCATAATTGTCTCAGAGCTGAGGAAATGTTTCCTTTAAGAAGGTTAAACAAAGAGTTTATTGACATTAGTGAAGATTGGTTAAAGAAAACATTATTAAATAAAAGGAGCTTTATTTAAACACTAAATTAATCATTTAAAGGCAAATTAGAGGTCGTAACTCCTCCTAAATAAATAATGTTAAACAATAATTAGATATCCATTTTAGATTACAGGCAAGCACTTGGGTTCAGTGGGCTGAAAAACAAGTTTCTTCTCATCTCTTCAAATTTGTTCAATATACATAATTAAAGTGAATTGCTGCCCCGCTTAAATTTTCCATTCCGAGATTAAAAAAAAGATTCCGTTTGTAACTGTGTGTCATATTCGCCATTAGATGATAAAACATCTTTAAAGCTTCACTTTCATGTAAACAGAATAAAAGATGAGAGCATCCAGAGAGATCCCCGGCAGTGGAAATCGATTCTCCTAAGCTACTGGTTACAGTTATCAATCTTATCAAACAGGCCGATGCATGAGTGCCCTCAGCCACTTGGATTTGTATGATCTCCCTTTGCCAGAGTTAACCTTCCCCACGTTCCAGCCTGTGCAAGAGGCACTATCTGGGCTATAATTACCCTCCCTTTCATTAGTGCTCTTACTCATCTCTTAAGTGTGTGATAAAATTAAAGAAATGCTCTTCCCCTCTCGCTTCATCATTTTTCATTCCTTTTTTTTTTTTTTCTCTCATTTTATTTCATTTTTTAATTTTTTTTTTTTTAGTAGGCTCTGAGCAGCCTCATTTGTGCTTTCCCATGAACAGGAGCCAACCTTCCCCCTTCTCATCCTCCTTTCAAAGAGGGATTCGGGACGGGGAGTCGCAAACGCAGCGCCCCACGTCTCACCACTGCTGGGTTTGCATTAAACCTCCTCCAAATGACGATGGCTGGTGAGCTCTGACAGGGACCACACCACCACCACCACCCTCCAGAACCTTCCTTGGGCTCTGCTGGCCCCGCTGCCAGCACAAAAAGCACTGGGAATTTTTGTCAGCCGCGATGCAAGCGTCGAGGAGTTGGATTAATGAAAGCTGACGTTGGCGCTGATAAATAATGACACCACCGAAAGCAACCTCGGCGGTGGATGGCAACATCAAAAAGCCCAGCAGATTTCACTCTCTATTAAGGGATTGTCCTGCAAAGAAGCAGGAATGGTGGTGGGGGGAAAAGCTGGATGCTCTGGCAGGGTTTTACACAAATCTGCCATCCGTGGGTCAGGCTTTTTTGCACTCTGCTCTTGCCTTTTGATTTTCGGCTGATGCTGGTGCTGTGTTAGCGAATATTGCCCTGCTAATTGCCATCCCTAATTGCACCCTCCTCGTTTTCCTTGCCTCCACACCTCTGCCTGGCACCCAGGCTCCTGCTCAGCCCTTCTGCATTGCCATCCCTAAGGTGAACACAACTTTCATCTACATCTAAATTAATATTTCACCCATTCTCTTGCTTCTTCCTTTTCTCTCATTTTAAAATGAAAGTGGCTGATGCTGGAGATGTTTTTAACCCCTGCAAATGTTATCTCACATCTCACACAGATCTTCAGGGTCCGCAGCAGTGGCAGGAATCACAGATTTCCTCTAAATCCATGTTCTAGGAGGAATAACATCGCCAGGAAAAGTTGTTTTGCACAACCCTGCGATCTCTCATTAGCTAGCGAACACAAAGGAACAGAACAAGACTTTTCTGATTATTTTAGTGGTTTTTTTCCCCCCCTTAACTACTGAATTTACACACAAAAAAGAAAGGCACTTTGTATTTAAGGTTAATCAAGTTTCAGTACAATTTTTTACAAACTGGAATCACACTAATCTTTTTTTTCTTGCTCTAATGTGTGGCTGTTGAAATCCTTAGCTGTGATAAATTAAGCTACTTATTAATCTAATTATCGTACATTCATCCTAGAAACTTTCATGTGACTTGAAAAGGCTATTCAACCTTTTCCCTCCCCTCCTAGAAAGGGCTCAACCTTGCACCAATTAAGATCATTCTGAAGTAATGCTTTAAAAAAGCTTTCTTTAATCACCCAGTGGAACATGGGCTGATGGTAAGCAAACTAAAAGCTGTGAGAAAAGTTTACCTTACCTTTCAGTCTGGATATTTTTGAGTTGGAACAGGAAGGTCTAATTGTGGTGTTCCCCTCTTCCTCCTCTTCTCTGCTTTCCTAAATAAATCTATGAAATTATTTAACAAAAAAAAGTTGTGACTGACACCGCTGTTTTTTTTTCTGTGTAGCAAAGGACAAGATGGGAAGATGTGTTTGAACAAAACACGTGAAGTCTAATTCAGTATTGGGTTAACTGGAAGTTTTTGACTCCCAGAGTATATATTAACCACCCAGATTTCATAGATACTGCTTTGTTTTAAAACCTTATCTATCTACAGGAAAACATCCCAATTCCAAAGTATCCCAGGGATTAAGAAAAGGAGAAATAAACCCCAAGTACCGACAAGAAATAGGTTGGAAGTGTCTCCTATCTTAAACATCCATTCATCGCCAAACGGTTTTGTTACTTTTTCTTAATAACCACATAAATGGAGCTATTTTATATTCAAATTAAACTAGGTATTAATTTGAATGCAAAGCAGCTCAGTTTGTGCTGTTTCAATGACAGGTTTACCCCCAGACAGAATTTATGAACAGCCCGATGTGGGGGAAGTCGGCTCCTGCTCCTCACCCCCTCTCCGTGCCTAGCAAACTTGCTAACTGTGAATAGTTTTTGAAGTGAAGATTAAAAGAGTGGAATTATAAAGTATAATTACATTTTATTGAAACTCTAGAAATCAGAAAAAAATTCAGCAGGAAACTTTTAGCGAAACATGATGTGTTGTCATTATCATTAAAAGATAAAAGTTCCATACTGTTTTTATCTGTTTATTTGGAAGAAATCCAGCCTTTGCAGTTACGCAGGAAACAAAAAACTGGAATGCAGGAGTAATTATTAAAACTGTGTGATTTGTTATCTCAGCTACTGTCTTTCCAAATGGTAATGCGATATCAGCAGCTGCAGACGGTCGCTGATTTCCTCTATTAGTAAACAAGTGCTTTGGAGACCTGTGTGAGGCACTTTAAGCCCACTACTCCCCGAAGTGCTGTCAGGCTTAACTACTAATCCATGGTATTTCAGAGCACTGGAAATTCATCTTTATAAAACCTGAACAAAAAAGGGAAAAAGCCTGGAGGGCAGGAGCTCCCTCTGGTGAGACAAATGACATGTTCATTTATTAATGAAACAATAACCCTGGAAAGAGGATCAAAGCACATTCCATCCTCACTTTACAATCCCCAATTTTCTCAGGCCATACCATTTAATTGAGCCATGACAATGGAATACTTAATTGTTGCGTTAAAGTTTGAAGAAGCGACTTCTTCAGAATCAATGTTCATTTCTGGATTATGACAGTATAATGTTGCAGCTTGTAGCTGCTGGAATTTTATTTTCTCTCTTTATTTTATGCAGAGAGAGAGAGAGAGCTGATTTTATTCTTTTACCAAAGGCTCCTTATCCTTCACCATAAGCAGGGGTGAATATACCTGTGCTGGAGGTGAAGCCTGGCTGCTGGGCCAGCACTGAGGTTGTGCCAGGGGGACAAACCTGGGGGTGACTTCAGTGGCAGGAGGAGCAATGCAGGGAGTGCAGCACCTTGGAAAAGTAAAAAAAACAACCAAAACAACAACAAAAAAAAAAAAACCCCAAACAAAAAAACCCCAAAAAACCCAAACAAAAAAACAAGCAAAAAAAAAAAAAAAAAAAAAAAAACCAAACCAAAAAATCAACCCAGATTTTGATTTGAGATGAAAGAAAAAGCAGAAATAGGGAGCTGAAATAGGGCCTCTGTATGTTTGTGTTCCTGTAAGCAGCACAAATATTCCTGAGTTCTCCAAGGGATTCTCGATTCTCTGCTCCTGCATGAGCATTTCCCTGACTCTGGGCTGCAGGCAGGTCCTTGTCCATCCTTATTCCCAGAGCCAGCATTGCTCCAGTACCATCCCTCTCTGACCAGGGTTTTGTGGTCACACCCCAGCCCTGCCTGGGCTTTGCTTTCTCCCAGTACTCCAAACACGAGGATGCCTTGGGAATGCTTAAAGGGATTTTGATTCTCATCCTGATTTCACATAAGGTCCTAGAAGATCTCCAGGTTCCTTCCTGGGAGCTCACATTTTCTGCCACCAAAGTTTTGAGGCAAAAGCAGCATCCTTCTGCTTTTGTGACCAGCTGCTTCTGGGGTTCCCAATGTTTTTAAAGGCCATGAAGAGAATGGAGGCTCAAATTAAAAGCCCCATTTCCTAAAACAGAATTTCTTCTGAAATGAATGTGTGTCATAGCTGTCTCTCTGAGTGTCCTTCCCCTGCCACTTGATTTTATCAAAGCTCTTATTGGTGACTCATTTTATATAATTGACATTTACTGACTTGGCAGTGATTGACTGCATTATTTTCCTTTAACCTGATTTTAACTTAAATGCCATTTTCTGGGTGCCTGCAAAGAAGCAGCTAGAAAGGCTATCAGACATGAGTGTCTGCTACCTTTAAATTAATGTTTTATTAATTCTTCCTAAGACATGTATTATTATAACACACTTGCATGTACATAGAGCCTACTGTATAAGAACCCTGAGACACTTACAAACATTAACTAAGCCTTACAATCTTCTTACTTTGGGTAAACAGGGACAGAGGGAGGTTAAGTCTGTCATTCTGACAGCTCTGTGCAGAGCTGGGCAAGGAGCTGCTCCATCCTGACACCTTGCAGGCTCTGGGGTGCTCACAGTCCCTGCAGGGTGGCTAACACACCCCAAAATGTGGCTAATGCACCCCATGGAATGGCTAGTGCTCCCTATCCCTCCTTTTGTGGTGGCAGTGGTTTGCAGGATTGGGAAAATGGGTCAGGATCTCCAAGGGATCATGGTGATTTGCCTAAATTTACTCATATTTCCCCTCCATCCTTACCTGACTCAAGCAGTCTGGGTATTGGCAAGAAGAAAGCAAGCCCTGGTTGCTCAGCAGAAGTATAAATCATCGTTAAAATTATTTCAGAGGGGGTAATAGAGAAAGACAGGGCTGTTGGGAAATCCACCTAAGCAACAGGTCAGCCCTGGGGAGTGTAAGTGTGTCCTAAAGACACTGAAATCTCTGTAAGATTTAATAGAAAATATGGCTCATCCCATTTTCCTGTTGTAAACATGAATTGTTGAACTAGAAATGGGGTGGGGACCCTTTGGGACTTGATCATCATAGGATTCATAATTCTCTTAAAAGAAATGCATCCCACTGTAGGGTGTAGCACAGGGAATCCCTCCATGCAGGTCAGGTGACAGAGTCTGAGTACATGAATTGTGTAGCAAGGCCCAAAAGAACTGGGTTTTTAATATTTTTTTTATTCCTTGGAGTATTAAGAAATTTGTCTAAAAATTCCCTGCCTTCTGCAGGGCACTGTGTAACAGGCACTGGGTTATTCCCAGTGTGCCTGGGTGCTGTGGTCCTTTTGTTGCTCTTTATTTCCTCTTTATTGCTCTTGTCCTGCTCGTGCTGCAGCAGGGTTTAGCTGACCCATCCCTCCTGGGGGAGTATCAGGATACCCCAAATACTCCCAGCGATGGGAGTGAGATCACAAGGACCAAAGGCAAAGAAATCACCCTGGATCCCTCTGCATGGACCATGCAGGGCTGGTCCTGAGTCCTCCCATGTGAACTTTTGTGCTCCTGCCATGTCTCCTTGTACACACCCTTCCATGCCTGCTCCTCCAGCAGGACTTCAGCTTTTCCTCAAAATCAAGATGAAAGAGCAGCTTTGTAGATAAACATTTAAA
Organism: Catharus ustulatus; assembly: GCF_009819885.2. Taxonomy (NCBI): domain Eukaryota; kingdom Metazoa; phylum Chordata; class Aves; order Passeriformes; family Turdidae; genus Catharus; species Catharus ustulatus. The sequence continues at coordinate 4,269,089 of NC_046226.1, forward strand.
GGAATGGGTTCTCCTGTCCCTTTTTGGGCAGGTGGGTGGCACGGGAGCGAGGGGTTTGGAGAGGAGGACGGAGCCTGAGCAGCAGCACGAGCTAAGTCCTTCCGTCCCAGCTTGTGGAGGTGAACCTGCTCCTTGTGCCCTGCCCCTTACCTATTGAGTCCCTGGAAATCCGATTACAGATCCAGGCCAGCCGGACGTGCAGCCAAGCAATTACATTGTTTTTCCTCCACTGCAGCTCGCCGGGTCCTGCGGGCTGAGGTTTACGGGAAAACGGAATTTTAAGACAAAAAAAAAAAAAAGAGAAGCTCTTGATGATATTGGTATTACAGAGACAGCTTACAGTGCTGGATATTACTGCTCTGCTCAGGAGTGATTAAGGGTTCCAGTTGAGACTGGATGGTTTATTATGTTTTATTGAAGTGTGGGAAGAGCTGGGAAATGAGGGGAATGGGAAGAGGCAGAGTGGAGTTGTGGTGATGTTACAGCTGGGGAGCTGGGGTGTGGGATGAGCAAATCCCTGGTCCTACAAGGCTGGAGTTCTGCCCATGTGTTCATGCCCAGCCCAGCCCATTCTGTGATATGATATATATGATATATGATCGATTTGATATGATATATGATATATATGATGATATATGATATGGCCATCCTTGGCAATGACACAAAAGTTCAGCCAAGGTCATAGCACAGACACCCAGGCTCCACCCAGAGCGTTCCCATCCTCCCTAGGCCGGACCCCTGAGCTTTCCCAGCCTGGAATGGGTTTTAATGCTGTGCCCATTTGGGATTTTGGACATCTGGCTTGGGAGCAGGGCATGGCAAAGGCATAACTTCCCATCAGGGAGCAGGAGAGCTTTTGGAACTGCAGAGGAAATGTTTTCTAGCACAAGTTTAAGATAATAAACTCAACTGAGTGAGCAGACACCGGGAAGAAATATTTAATTATCCTTCTCACCATTATGAGGAACTTCTGCCACTCTTCAGGTTATTATACAGTAAATAACCAGTTTTCTAAAGGACAGAGCTGTTTTAATTATATGACAATGAATGCATAATTATTATGTTTGTTAGGAATGAATCACAAGACAACAGACTTGATATTGCTGCTCTAGTTAGTGCATCTTAATTACTTTTTCATTTATTTTGCATATAAAAGCTATTTGCTAATTGTCTTTGCTGTAAATATGCAAAATATAATTAGTCATTCATAATTCTTTATGTGTTATCTAACTGTACATTTGTTACTGAGGAATGTATATTAAAGTTTGCATATTTAATGGGCTTTTGTGGCATAGAATATTTTCGTACAAAGTTTTTGGGAAATATTAGAGACATCACTTAAACCTTCTTTTAACCCCTTTTCCTATGCAAACTAATGTTTCCCAGAAAGACTAGATATTGATAAATTAAACCTCCTGGAAATCCATTTCTGTTTTCTGAGCATACAATATAAATCCAGTGCAGATGATCAGAACTGCCTCTTGGTCTCAAACTGAAACCAGAGAGATTAGGGCCTGTTAAAAGTGCTGCAAGTTGGTCTCTGCAGTGAATTTAAACTGTAAGTACAGAATTACAGATGCATTTGAATCCTCTGGCAAGATCAAGTGCATTCATCTTGCTGTAGGTGAGTTACTGTGATAGTTAGGGCTGTGGTGCTGAAGAATCTGGTGGCAATATTTGGTTTAGATGCTGTTGATCAGAGCAAGAGGTCACTATTCCTGCTTATTGTAAGGCTATTGAGCTTCAGTCAAATAATAAAACATACCAGACTTGAAATCTTAATTTTGCTCTCTAGTTTTGGCACTTGTTGGATCTCTCTTTAGTCAGGTTGGAAAACCACATAAATTCTTCAGCTTTTCTTTTCCTAAGGCTTAGCGGGCTCCATGTGTAATTAGCCCTCTGCAAGGCCCGCTGTTCCCAGGGAAAGTTTTACCTTGTGATGAGATTCAT